>NC_057801.1:794115228-794116823 GCF_018294505.1 Triticum aestivum
CCGCGCAGTCGAAGCGGCGCCAGTGACGCAGAGACTGGAACGGAACTCCTCAAAGGTAGAACCCGCATGCGTCCAAGAGCCACCTGCTCGTGCACAAAGTGAATGTCCAGTTCGATGTGTTTAGTCCGGCGATGATGAACGGGGTTGGCGGAGAGGTACACCGCAGAGACGTTGTCACAGTAGACAACCGTAGCCTGTGAGACATCGTGATGTAGCTCCTGAAGTAACTGTCGAAGCCAGGTGCACTCGGCGACAGCGTTGGCCACAGCTCGGTACTCAGCCTCCGCGCTAGAGCACGAAACCGTGGGTTGTCGCTTGGACGACCACGATACGAGGGAAGGACCAAGGTAGACGCAGTAGCCAGAGGTGGACCGACGAGTATCGGGGCAGCCGGCCCAGTCTGCATCGGAGTAAGCCACCATCTCCAGAGAAGTGGACGCCGTAAGTGTCAACCCGAGGGACATCGTGCCGCGGATGTAGCGAAGGATCCGCTTCACGAGAGTCCAATGAGAGTCATGAGGGGCGTGCATGTGGAGACACACCTGCTGTACAGCATACTGAAGATCCGGTCTGGTGAGAGTCAAGTACTGTAGAGCGCCGACAATAGACCGGTAGAAAGGAGCATCCGACGCAGGCGAACCCTCAAGAGCAGAGACCTTGGCATTCGTGTCGACAGGAGTAGCAACAGAATGGCAGTTGAGCATGCCAGCATGCTCAAGAAGCTCATGTGCATACTTCTGCTGATGAAGAAAGAAACCGTCCGGACGCCGAACGACCTCAATGCCAAGGAAATAATGTAAAGCACCCAGGTCCTTGATAGCAAACTCGTCACGCAGCCGTAGAGTAATCTGCTGAAGAACGGCTGCAGAGGAGGCTGTCAGGATGATGTCGTCGACGTAAAGCAGCAAATAGGCAGTCGTGTCACCGTGGCGATATACAAACAGTGAGGCGTCCGAGCGAGTGACGCTGAAGCCTAGTGTCTAAAGAAACCCGGCGATCCGCTGGTACCAGGCTCGGGGTGCCTGCTTTAGCCCGTAAAGAGAGCGAGACAGCAGGCACACATGGCCGGGAAGTGAAGCGTCGACGAAGCCAGTGGGTTGCTCACAAAACACCTACTCCTCAAGATGGCCATGGAGAAAGGCGTTGGAGACATCCATCTGGTGAACAGGCCAGCCGCGGGAGACGGCGAGCTGGAGGACGGTGCGGATCGTGCCCGGTTTGACAACCGGGGCAAACGTCTCTGTGAAGTCAACTCCAGCACGCTGGCGGAAACCGCGGACCACCCAGCGAGCCTTGTAGCGCTCAAGTGTACCGTCTGAGTGAGTCTTATGGCGAAAGACCCACTTGCCGGTGATGACGTTGGCGCGAGGAGGCCGGGGAACCAGGGTCCAGGTGCGGTTCCGTTGAAGAGCGTCGAACTCTTCCTGCATTGCCGCAAGCCAGTGAGGATCACGGAGGGCAGCGCGAGCGGACGCAGGAATGGGCGACGGCTCCATGGCGGAGGCGGCGAGGACGTACTCATCACGCGAGTACCGGAGACTCGGACAATGAATACCGGCGCGAGCGCGGGTGACGGGGCCGGACGGAGCCACCGG
>NC_057801.1:794117609-794120410 GCF_018294505.1 Triticum aestivum
GGGTGAAGGCGGGGCGCCGGCGGTGCCGTCGGAGCCGGCCGAGGAGGCCGTGTGGGTGGGCGCCGGCTGGAGGGCGCGGGGACCGCCAAAGCCCGAAGGCGGTCCACGAGCCAGACGTGATCGTCCACCTGACGAGGTCGTCGATGGGCCGCCGGTGGCCGGCGGCGACGAGAGGACAAGGGGTACCTGCTGCTGAAACGGGAAGACCATCTCATCAAAGTAAACGTGTCGGGAGGTGAAAACACGGTGAGAGACGGGATCGTAGCAGCAGTAGCCCTTAGTGTTAGGTGGGTAGCCGAGAAAGATGCAGGTGACGGAGCGAGGTGCAAGCTTATGAGGCGCAGTGGCGGCGATGCTAGGGTAGCACAGGCAGCCGAAGATGCGAAGCCCTTCATAAGAGGGAGGTGCACCGAAGAGAAGGTGGTGAGGTGTAAAGTTCCCGCGAGTACGGCATGGACGGATGTTGATGAGGAGAGAAGCGGTGGCTAGAGCGTCAGGCCAAAAGCGCGGAGGCACATTGGCATGAAAGAGAAGAGTCTGCATGCAGTCATTAAGAGTGCGAAGGATGCGCTCAGCACGACCGTTCTGCTGCGAGGTATACGGGCAAGTGAGACGAAAAATCGTGCCATGTGTGGTGAGAAGATTAAGAACAGCGGTGTTGTCAAACTCCTTCCCGTTGTCTATCTGCAACGCGAGAATGGGTCGACCAAACTGCGTGAGAACATAAGAGTAGAAAGCGGCAAGGGTGGATATAACATCCGACTTGCGGCGCAATGGGAAGGTCCACACATAATGCGAAAAATCATCAAGTATGACAAGATAATATAGAAAGCCCGTATTACTGGAAACAGGAGATGTCCAAACATCACTATGAATTAGTTCAAACGGGTACGATGCAACAAAGGAAGAAGGCCTAAACGTAAGACGAGCATGTTTGCCGAGGCGACATGGATGACACGAGTGATCCTCGTTCTTATTACACGTGAAAGAAAAACTCCGAAGTATGTGGCGAAGGGTGGCAGGATTAGGATGACCCAAGCGAGCGTGCCAGAGATCCACTCCGGTGGCGAGAGCGACAGGGGCGGCGGAAGTGGTGGAGGTGGCGGAGTGAACCGGGTAGAGCTCGTCGGGGCTGTCACATCGGTGGAGCACCATCCGCGTGCGAGCGTCCTTAACAGAAAAACCACATTCGTCAAATTAAACAGTGAACGGATTTTCACGTGTAAGAGAACGACTGGAAACAAGATTTTTAATAAGGTCAGGAGAAACAAGAATATTAGACATGGATATAGGAGTGGAGTTAGATGGAAAATATGTATGTCCAATATGGGTGATGGGAAGAGAAGAACCGTCACCGACGGTAATGCGGTTGGAGGTGTGGACAGGATGGGCAGTGTGGAGGTTACCGGGATATGCCGCCATATGAGCGGTGGCGCCACTGTCCATGTACCTATCGCCGCCGCCGGTGTAGCTGGATGGGGAAGGGGCGGTGTGGAGAGCCGCCAGAAGGGCCGGGTCCCATGGTGCCGGCGGGAGGGGTGGCGCAGCCGTCAGGGGTAGCAGCGGCGGCCCACCTGGCGGCGGCTGCTGCCCGTAGGGCGCTGCATAGGGCTGCGGCGCGGCGTAGTACGCCTGGTGTGACGGAGGCCGAGTGCCGAGAAGGCCCGGAGTAGGAGCCCGAGGAACCGGCATGGAGTAGGCGTGGACAACGCCGGTCCATGGGTTCTGGCCGGCGTACCACAGAGCCGCCGGCTGAGGGGCCGGCTGCTGCTGGCGAGGTGCTCCTCCCTGAGCGCCGCCGCCGCCTCCCTGCTTGCGGCCACCCTGGCGGCCGCCGCGACGACCCCCCCCATTGGCCGCCGGCTGGGGAGGCGGGAAGGGGGCGGCTGGGGCGGGTAGGAAGGCGGGCGGGAAGGCGGGCGCCGCCGGCTGGGGCGGCGTCAGGCGGGGCGGTGGCGGGGCCGAGCCCCCGCGGGTGCCGGCGACAAGGACGGTGTGGGACGCGCGCGTCCGTGCCACCCGCATCCGGCGCTCCTCTAGCTTGAGGTACGCGACCACCTTGGCGAAGATGGGCTCCGGGATGAGGGTGAGGTTGGAGGCGGCGTTCCCGAAGTCCTCGTTGAGGCCGCCGGAGAGGGTGCTGATGAGGAGCTCGTCGCCGATCTTTTCCCCAGATCACGGAGCTCATCGGCGAGCTTCTTGAGGCGCATGCAAAAATCATCGATGGATGAGTCAAGTTGCTGGCACCCGTAAAACTCACCATAGAGGAGGACCTTGCGCTGCAGCCAATTGTCGGTGAAGAGGCCGTTGAGCTTGGTCCAGACCGCATAGGCGTCGTCCTCGTCGTTCACCACGGTGTGGAAGATGTCGCTGGAGATGGTGAGGTAGAACCAGCGGATGATGGTGGCGTCGAGGATCATCCACTCCTCGTCGTTGATCATGAGCGCCGAGTCTACAGTGCCATCCACGTGGCCGTGTAGGAGGTACTCACGGAACACAAGCGAAAATACCGCTTCCAAGCGGAGTAGGAGGCGGTGGTGTGATCGAGCTTGACCGGGACGCGCTCATGGATGTTGAGGTCGCGGACGAGGGTGACATCGGGACCGGCGAACGGGTTGGAGACGGTGGAGGAGGAGGAACTCATGGTGGTTCGGCTCGGGTGGTAGGGTGCGGCGCGGGTTAAGGGAGAGAGGGGGTAGGGCGCGGCGCGGGGAGAGAGGGAGGGGCACGGCACGGGTGGAGGGGAGGGAGGGTTGCGGCGCGGGTGGAGGGAGGCGGAAGCAGTGGGGCGCGGCGGCGGC
>NC_057801.1:794121198-794135528 GCF_018294505.1 Triticum aestivum
CGGTGGCGGCGGCCGGAAGGAGGGCGGCGGCGGCGGCGGCTGGTGACGGCGGTGTGAAGAGGCGGCGGCGGCGGCGGAGGCGCGGCGGCGGCGGCTAGGGTTAGGATCGTGCTGCGATAGATACCATGTAGAAGGACAAGTTATGGGCTGTGCAATCTCGATGTATTGATCGGTGCACCAGGCACGTATATATAAGTACAGAGGTGGGCCACAACCTCAACTATACAAGGAAACAAGAGGTGAGCCCTACACACACATATACACGTACACAATATACTCAACAAAAATGATCTTTCATGTGGTGCTTTGCATTCATATTTACTTATGCATTTTATTTCTTCTTTTTCTGGGCTAGTTTCCATCGCCCTTTGCCACAATTTCACGATCTTTCTCTAGTTAATTACCACCATTAGGCACTTAAAAATTGTGTGGTATTTCCTTGTACTCTTCACACCCCCTAGTGTACCCATATTTGATCACACGCAAAAGGATAAGTTGTTTGACCCTTATTAACACAATTTGACTAAATCCTTGTTCGGCAAGCCCAGAAACGTCTACCCCCTAGGTTTTCTTCAAAAGGATTGATTCCATCTAGATAATCTTATTTGTGTGTGTTAAACGTTGTTACCGGACCAAGAGGAAATTCCTATGACCTATTGGACTATCTGGCACGAAAGTTCCACACTACTTAGAGTGCTAGTCCTGCACTTCGAGTCGGTGGGAGAGAATCTTGTGAAGGCAACTGATCAATCTTAGTTTGGCATGCCAATATAACCACCCTAAAACAAACCAAGAGGAATTCATCATCGTCTACCCCCTCTCAAGGCCGGTCAAAGCCGTAGACCAAGCGGGCCCCATGGATGGGCGCATGATCAAACTTGGTTTGACACGTCACTATGGCCCATCCTAACACAAATCGATAGGATTTCACCATGGTCTATCCCTTCTCAACGCCGGTAAAGCCATAGACCAAGCGAGCCCCACAGATGGGTGCATCGTCGAAAACCGCAGGACAGAGGGTTGAAAAAGCACACCCACCTGCATATGGCCCAAATATTTGTATCAAAGATGTGGTGTGATGTTTAAATATCCAATAGTACACAACTTTAACATGGCACTTGCTTCACAAATAGGACTATTCGTCACAAAGGTTCCGCACTACTTAGAATGCTAGTCCGTTGGCTGAGCAAGCCCGTTGAGCACTTCTCGACCTTACACGTGGTATTAGTTCATTTTAATGATGCCTTCTACTCAGACCCCCACTTTTATGTAAATTAATGAAGGTACAACCCCACAAACTTTATTGAATTCAGTTATCTACAAGTTCATGCATGTTTATATCTTTACCTAATAATAAAGCAAATTGGGTTTCTTTCGTCCGTCATGGCACTTTTTAGAAAAGTCCATTTATTTCAGATAATTCAATCCGCAGTCCTGCTTTAAGTCAAAACGAATTGTTTTTTTGTATTTTACACAAAAGTCCCCGTGTTTTCTTAAAATCAACCCGCCATCCTGATTTAAGTCACACCAGACCGTTATTTTACGTTTTTCGAAAATCCCCCTGACATTTTAGGTAATTCATCCGCGGACCATATTTAAGTCAAACAAATACTTTTTTAAATCATCCATATCTTTTAAACCGTAATTCCGATTTGAACACGTTATATATGAAATTTGATTAGAAAAATATGTAGAATATGAATATGAGATTATTTTTACCTATTAAGTATTTTTAAGTATTATTTTAGAATATATTTAAATCAAACAAATGGTTTTCTAAATTATCCGTATCTTTTAAACCGTAACTTCGATTTTAACATATTATATATGAAATTTTATTAGAAAAATATGTGAAATATAAATATGATGTTAATTTTACCTGTTAAATATTTTTAAAGTATTGTTTTGGAAGCAAACTTATAATTTCTAGCGCAAGATCCGTTTTTCTTTCGTACCGGCGGCGATCCGGATTGCAAATAAACACCCCACTATAATCATATAAGGAAAAGAAAATATCGATAACTACACATGCATACCTCTGAAAAATGTCGCAGGGGAAAACAACCGATTTCTCATCACGAGAGAGAGAGAGAGAGAGAGAGAGAGACGCCTTAGGATTAACCATATTCAAACACGTTTTGTGTTGTTTTGTGTGAATACCGAGGCCATCGTCGGCGAGGGTGAGAAGGAGGATAAGTGGCAACACAAATATGATAAAAAGGGCAACCTGGTGCATGTAGCTCCCGCTTGCGCAGGGTCCAGGGAAGGGTCCGACCACTTTGGGTCTATAGTACGCAGACTTTCCCTACATTTCTGTAAGAGGCTGTTTCCAGGACTTGAACCCATGACCTCATGGTCACAAGGCAGATGCCTCGCAAAAATAAAGGAGATGGACATATTGAGTGATGGTTGTTGGGTTAAGAGCGTGTGTTATGTTTTTTCTTCCGTTGCAACGCATGGGCTCTTTTGCTATATATATATAGTAACACTATTCTAATCTCAGAATTAAAATAGTTAGTTTGATCACAACTCCCTTACAAGGAGCCGCGAAGACGTTCCCGGATTCCCTGAACGCAACGACAAAAAAAACACCCCGACCCGAACTGCTCGATCCACTGGGCCACGTTCCCCAGATCCCCTGATCCCATCGCCATACGGACCACCCCGCCGCCGCGTGACCCGCCGGGGCTCGCGCGGCCTCCTGGAATCCCCGCCGCCGCGCGGCCTCCCGGACCCCCGCCGCCGCTCCCCGACCCTCTTCTCATCTACTTCCGCCAGGACCATGCCTCACCCCGATGCTCCCAGCGCGCCGCCGCCAGTTCCTCTCCTCTCCCTGATGATCGGATACGTCGACTGGAGCCATTGCCCATCCACGGATCTGGCCAACTGGACGCCGCTGGCCACGGATCCGTCCCTAGGTCCGACCCCGACGCCGGCTGCCTCCACCACGCGTCGGACCCCGCCTCCACCCTCGTTCCACCAGGCGGATGTGGTCGCCATGCTTGAGGCCGCCGTCAATCTTCCCTGCTCGAGGCTGCCGTCCATTACGTTGGTCGAGATCTCGTGCTCAGGGAGCATCTTGTGCTTGCCGGAGGTCACCGACGACCTACCCTTTCCTTTCCCCTTCCTACGGTGAGCTAGACATGGTCGTCATAACTTTTTCTGTTCTGACGGCCAACCATCGGCCGGCGACCACCTGTGTCGGCGCTGCCTCGGATCCCCACCGTAGCATCTCCCGACCGGGGAGCAGATCCCATCCTGGTCACCCCCCGTGCTACTGCAGGTCGACTATGCCGTCGCGCGAAGTTCACTGGTCAGAGTTCTAGTCTTGTCGCTGGTGCGTCACTTTGGTTAGTCTCCAACACCTCCCTGCATCTCCTCCCTTGTGCGTTGCCACGCCAACCACGGCCGCCCCCGCACGCAATCCTCCTTGGCCACAAATGAAAATCAGAGCTACCCTGACTCTGCGGCCATGCCAGCACCGTTCAAGGTTCTCGGCCCAGCTCCTCACTGATGCAGAGCTTTGAGTTCAGGCCCTTGCACCAAATAAATGTCGTGCATGCTCCTCCAAATATTCCGACGGCAAGTGTTCTTCATATTCTGGACTTGTGCCCCAGCTTCTTCTGGACTTCTATTGATTCATACCTAAATGAATTTGCACTATGATTTTTCAACAGCTTTTGGGTGAAATAATGCTTCCTGTTCACATCAACAAATGCTCCCTGGAGGACTTCTCCATCGACTTGCAGGTTCAGTAATGGACAAGGAAGCTGCCCTTGACCATCTCTTGTCCAGACTGCATGCAGCGTACAGATACACCTCCCCCGCCCGGCAGCTATGGCGTGTGGCTGCCTAGCACATCGACACCCCAAGGTACATTTTCTCGCCATCTCGCTCACATGTTGTTCCCTGTTACTATACTATGTTCAGTTATGTATTGTTTTCTATGTTATTTTCTTGTCTGAAGTTCAGAAATACTTGGAGGTGCAAAAAAGTAGTGATATGTTGGTTCATTTCAAAGGTCCTTCAAAAAATGGAAAACATGAGTTTTCTTCTCCAAAATGAATCAACATCGTGGAGTGCTAATTCCTCTTGGGTGCTTCTATTGATCCTTGTGTTTCAGGCACCACCATGATGAACCAGGTAGTCATATTTTGCAGAAGCAAATCACACAAAAGATTTTAAGCGGAATGTAGTTTGGAGATAATGGGGAAACGAGGTTCAAAGAGATTTTTTTGTAGTACCACCGGAGAGCTTTTCTAGTTCACTGTACCACATTTGTGCTTTTATTTTACACAAACGAGGTTGCTAGAGCTAGTAGATCTTGGGATATGGGCACACACGGAAGAATACGAAAAGGAGGATTGTGAGTTGGAGATTGCAAGATCGCTGCTCAAAGGACAAGATCATTTTGGTTTTAGAGAACACCTAGTGGGGTAAAAGAGCATCGGTTTGTCCAAAATCCACCGATGAAAGTTTTGCTCTGTATAAAGGTCTGCGTGACAGTAAACTCTTGATTGTTTCTCTATGTTTGAGCATCCGACTTGATTTTCATTTATCGAAATTCCACAGAAAGAAACCGGACGTAATTTATCATTTGTTAAAAAATGAATCTAAGCCGAGGCACTACTTTCTCATATGCGAATGAGATTTCATATAAAAAATAGAAAGAAATTGATCTATACTAGAACTGTGTATTTTTCCATTTTATTTATTTATTTTCTGAATGTCAAGAAGTTGTGTTCGAGAAGGTCAAGTTTAGGGTCAAGTTAAAATATTATTCCTCATAGTTTCATGTGTTCACAAGATGTACCACTATTTTTTTTCCTCTCAAAAAGTGTCTTTTCAACATACAACAGATCCAAAAACGGGATTATCAACATTTCTAAAAAAACTCTAAAATTTCAAATTTAAATAACGAAACTGTTCAATATAATTACAAAACTAGGATTTTGCCGTCATTGAAAGAATAAACCAAGAAGTCCAAATTAGAAAAATAGAGAAGTTCGATATTTAAAAAAAACTCAGATTTTCCTTGTTACTAAAGAATAAAAATGGCGAAGTTCAACTTAAAAAAGATTAAGAAATAAAACCAGGAAGTCCATATTAAAAATATGAAGAAGTTTGGTGATTATAGAAAACTCAGATTTTCCTTGTTATTAAAAAATGAAAACAAGAAGTTCAACTTTTCATAATAGAGTGCTTCAAAATTTTGTAAAAAAAGATTAAGAAATAAAACCAGGAAGTCCATGTTAAAAAGATGGAGACGTTCGATGATTATAGAAAACTCAGATTTTCCTCATTATTAAAGAATGGAAACAAGAAGTTCAACTTTTAATAATAGAGCGCTTCAAAATTTCTTAAAAAAAGATTAAGAAATAAAACAAGGAAGTCCATATTAAAAAGATGGAAAAGTTCGATGATTATAGAAAACTCAGATTTTCCTCATTATTAAGGAATGGAAACAAGAAGTTCAAAAATTAAATAACAAGAAGTTCAACTATTAAAAATAGAGTGCTTCAAAATTCATAAAAAAAATTAAAAAATTAGATTAAAAATTTATAAAAAAACTCAAATATTTTCACGTTACCGAGAGAAGATCAGGTTGATAACTGCCAGAAGTTAATGTACTACATGCTGTGCATTTTTATGAAAAAAAGAATGAAAAAGCGAAGGCTAAAAGTTTCGTTGCTAGAAGTTCAAGTGCTCAACCAGAGAAAGTTCAAAAATTCTTGTGAGAGAGGTTGAACAAAAATACGTGACAGAAGTTCAAGGTGAAAACAGCGGGAAGTTCAACTACTACATGAAATGCATTTCAGATAAAAATATAAGCTTAGAAAACTAAAAGCTTTAAAGGTTTGTTCTAAGAAGTTCACGTGCTCCTCCCGGTGAAGTTCGAGATCTCTAGTGCGAGACGTCCAACCTTCAACTACATGTTAAAAACAAGTAAAAACAATGTTGTTTTTGCCATTTTTAATACTTCTCTCAAACGGTAACGAATTTGTGACGATTGTCTTGATGAAAAATTTAGTTGCTCGAAGTTCAAGTGACCTGCCCAGGAAAGTTCAAAAAAGGATTTTTCCCATTACTAACAAATAAAACTAAGAAGTTCAAATTTAAAAAATGGTGAAGTTCGATGTCTATAAGAAATACAAATTTTTCTCATAATTTTTCCCGTTACGAACGAAAGAAACCAAGAAATTCAGTTCAAAAATATCCAAGAAGTTTTATGATGTTTATTACAAAATTAGCATTTTTCCCCGTTACAAATGAATGACACCAAGAAGTCCAAATTGAAAGAAACCAAGAAGTTCAATTTTAAAAAATACAATAGTTCAATGTATATGAAAAAAAAATAGATTTTCCTCGATAATAAATAATAAACCAAGAAGTTCAATTTCAGAAAATGGAGCAGTTCAATATTTATCACAAAAACTTCAATTTTTACCATTGCTAACGAATAAAGCAAGAAGTTCAGTTTGAAATAACGAAGAATTTGTATAATGTTTATTACAAAACTAAGATTTTTTCTGTAGAAAAATCGAATGCAATCTTTACTCAAAATATAAAATGGTGATGTTCAAATTGAAATAACAGAGAATTCGGAGTTTATTAAAACCTAGGATTTACCTGTTGAGAAAATAAAAAACACATTGCCATGTTTTGCACTTTTAAAAACAACTCATAAATGAAAGGAATGGTTGATAGAAGTTCAATTGCTCAGCGAGGAAATGTTCAAAAAATTCTTGTGAGAGAGGTTCACTGTGTACTTAGATGTCCAAAATAGATAAAAATATGTTTTTTTGTTTAAAATAATTCTCTCAAACCAGATAGAAGTTCAAAAGTGATAACAACCGGAAGTTCACGTACTACATGGTCTGTATTTCATATAAGAAAAATACAAATAAAGTGAAACAGAGTGAAGTTCAAACAGAGATGCCCCAGAAGTTCAACTACTTCACGCAGTGCAAAAAACAGCATGTGAAAAAATAGCACGTCAAAAACAGAGTGAAGTTCAAACAGACATGCCCGAGAAGTTCAACTACTTCACGTAGTGCATTTCCATTCGCGATGAAGGCAGAAATCATGATCTTGTCATTTTCTAATTTAGTTCAAAACGACATGAATATCATTTGTGTAAGTTCAAGTCCTCGGTCGGAGAAAGTTAAAAAAAATTGTGAGAGAGGTTTGTACAAAAAGAATATCGTTTGTGTAATACTGACGAAAATGGATGGGAAAATTAGAAACAAAAATATGTCAAAGATGTCCAACGTGAAAACAGCAGGAAGTTCAACTACTACACTGAATGAATTTCACAAGAAGAACTTTTAAAACCGTCGCGAGTATGAAAAAATGATCAACACATAAAAGTTGCGTGTTTATAGCAGCTTTCCATCAGTATATCACTTGCTTAATTCCGGTGAGTGAATGAAGAGCTACGAGCAAAAAAAAGCACGTGAAAAACAGAGTGAAGTTCAGGCAGAACTGCCACAGTAGTTCAGGCAAAAAAAAGCTTTCCAATGCCATATCATTTGTCTGAATTGGATTAAGCGTTTAGAAATGGCAACGAAAATACAAACTCGGTTGTTCGGTTTGCGAAATTTTACGATTTTCCACATTACTCTTTAACTATAGGGAATTAGAAAAAACTTTCAGCATGTGGAAGGAGCGGTTTTATAGCAGCTTTCCAACGCCATATTATTTGCCTCATTCTGATAAACGGTTTAAAAATGCGATCAAAAATACGATTCATGTTTTTTGTATGAAGAAAAAACGGTTTTCAAAACTGCTCTTAAACCACTTACATTTTGCCAAAATTTGAAGTTGGGTCATTATACTGGTGTCCATAGCTTTCAAATGGTATATCGAAAGCCCCATTTGGGCAATGTTGACGGAAGTTCCACCTAGCACTAGGGGAAGTTCAGGTCGAACAAATCCGGCAGTAAAATTGCAAAAAACGCAATTTCATCACGACCCGAGAGCAAAATCCGCCAGCGAGCGATATTTCTATTTAAAACCAGTAATTAGTTGCTAAAAAACCTTTCTAGATTACACTAACATCATATAGAACACTACTAACCAGAATAATTCGTGGAGGAAGCCACAGTTGCAAAGATAGCCCAAAGGTCGGGTTCGTATAGAGGGAAGTTCAGACGCGTGTACAAACAAAAATACATCACATAAGTTTAACGTGAAAATAGCATGAAGTTCAACTACTACGATGAATGAATTTTAGATGAAAAACTTTTAAAATCGCTGCGAGTATGAAAAAAATGATCAACACGGGAAAGTTGCGTGTTTACAACAGCTTTCCATCGGTATATCACTTGCTCAATTCCGGTGAGTGGATGGAGAGCTAGGAGCAGTGTATAGAGATATACGAGAAAAAAAGCACGTGAAAAACAGAGTGAAGTTCAAGTACACGTGTCGAGAAGTTCAGGTTCTTCACGCAGTGCATTTTCGAAGAATCAGTTTCGCGATAAAGGCAGAACTAATGATCTCGCCATTTTCGCAATTACTTGAAAACGGCTAGGAATCAGAGAAAACCATCAACATGAAAAAGTTTCGCATTTTCCGTAGATTTTCAACGGTATATTATTTGGCCACAAATACATTTTTACTCATTTTCGAATTTGACTTAAAACTGCAAGCAATTAGGAGAAATAATATATACAAAAAAGTTTCGCATTTGCTCAAGCTTTCCAACGCCGTATCACTTGTTGCTTTCGGACGTACGGTTAAAAAGTTAGCTCGAAAATACGAACTCGGTGGAACTTGTACCGTTTTCTGAATTACTTTTAAACCGTTCCAAATTAGAAAAAAGTTTTCACATGAAAAAGTAGCGCATTTTCACAAGATTTCCAATGCCATATCATTTGACTCAAATGGATTAGCCGTTTAGAAATTACATTGAAAATACGAACTCGGCTGTTCGGTTTACAAAAATTTACTATTTTTAAAATTACTCTTTATCCATAGGGAATTAGAGAAAACTTTAAAAATGTCGAAGGAGCAGTTTTGCAGCAGCTTTCCAATGCTATATTATTTACCTCATTTCGATAAACGATTTAGAAATGCGATCGAAAATACGATTCATATTTTTTGTACGAAGAAAAAACGGTTTTCAAAACTGCACTTAAACCGCTTACATTTTGCCAAAATTTTAACTTGGAGCATGATATTGGTGTCCATAGCTTTCCAACGGTATATCGCAAGCCTCATTTAGACACTTTTTAGCTGAAGTTCAACCTAGTACTCGGGGAAGATCAGGCGCGTTACTCAGGAAGTTCATGTTGTGATCAGAATAGTGTTTATGTATATACCGATTTATACCTATTATTATATAACTCATGCAAACAACCAATTAATATTCAACTCTCTTAAAGGGTATAAGTGAAGCAAGACAGTCCTAATCATTTCTATATAAAGTACTTAATGGTATGGCAAAAAAGATAAATAAGCTAGAAAATCCAAAAAAAATTGAATCATCTAGCCATTAATTTAGTGTATCCTCAATTAAATGTTAAATGACAGCCGCCAGAGTATCTCCCAGGCTCCCATTGTAACGTGGGAAGAAAACCAATCTTCTCCGCCTGACCTTCCTTTGACCTAAACTAACCACGACGCTCCAACCGTAGTCTGAAAAGAAAACCAATATTCTCCATATGACTCTTCTTTATTGTACGTTGCCTTCCATTCCTCTCTTATCCTCCGCCTACTTTACACGAAGTCTCTTTCAACATGCGGACGGCTGCGCCGCTGGTAATTTTTCCGTAATTGTTAGGTACTATCTGATGCTAGTTAATTGTGTTCAGGATTTCATATGTTTAGTTCATGATTAAGTAAAAATAATTGCTACCTTTGGATTTGCTACCCAGAATGGTGCCATGCAAGCAACTTTCAGTGGTAGAACATACTGCCAAAGAAAATAAATGTTTATAATTTTTTTTTCCGGGCATTCTAGACCACTAGCGTGCAAGGTGAAGCGAACACTACCATGTTGAGAACTAATCAGCGGTGTGCATCCTGCCAGGCATGCTACAGGTTGAGTTGCTATTAGTGGTGTTCGGCCGTAAACGTTGCTGGAGTGCTACCGGTTAGCAGCGTTCGGCCCGAGCGCTGCTGGCTGTATACTACCAGCGGCGCGGTAGTAGCGTCGCTCCGGCCAAACGCTGCTACAAGGCACATCTGGACGCCACTACTGAGGGTAGAGGCGGAACCAGGATTTCCCAAAGCCTAGGGCTAAAACTAAGTGGCTACAAAAATAAACAACCAAGAGTAGTGTACCACATGTAACAATGCATGTCAAAAATATACTACATATTTACATTTTGTAGGAAATATAAAATCTGTGATTAAAACAAGAGAAAATTCATATACATGTAAATAGTTTAACAAAGCCCAGCATTGCACAAGCTGGTAATAAATTAATGAAGACTTGATTAATTTTATCTCATTGAAAATAAGAACATAATATACCATTATCACCAAGTGTGTAGTAGGACATTATGTACTATGTCCGAGTCCTCTTCGTCTTGGATTCTAATTTCCTGTTGACAACAAAATAAAATTGTATGAAGTTGTACAGTTAATCAAAATATAATTGACTTTAGTTGTAAAATATAACAACACCAAACTATGATACAGAAGAACTAGGGAAAATAAGTCAGATGATACATGGTAGAAACTATCTGTTGAGGCATTGTATAAACTAGGAACAGATTTACTAAAAAGAACTATACAAGGAACAGAGAAACCGTTGGATAATAACCTGGTTTGGTAGTGGGCAGCTGAGAATTGCAGAACAAGAGGTAGTCAAGCAGATCGTTAGGGCGTCGGCGTGCGGCAGGGGCTGCTCTGCGGTGAGGGCGGAGCAACGCAGCTGTGATTCAGGGTTTGTTTCCGATCGGGCGAGATTTTCTTCGATTAGGCGAGTTGAATGTATCGCTGGGCTAATATTTTTCATTTAGGATGGCAACCGCGCATGTGGACGGAGAGATTAGTGGGCTTAGAAAGTGCACGTCCATCGCTGAAGCTTGGGGCTGGGTTAGCAGGCCTGGGGCTGGGCCACTATAACACTAAATTCTGAAGAAAAATACCAATAGAGGTATATGTACTAGTTGGGCCACGCCCGGGGCTATAGCCCCAGTTGCCCCAGGCCCAATTCCGCCCCTGAATGAGGGGGTCCTGTACTACTGAGACTGTGAGACACCGTCTCACCACCCCATCCCTCTAACCAGGTCCCCATCTACCTCCTTTTCTCCAACGCTATCAGCCTGTGCCCACTCTCAGCCGACCCTGCACCCCGAACAGTCAATCTCTTGTTAGAGTTAATTGCTGACATTATGCTACTGGTAATCAGATCTTATGTACTACACATGAACACTATTTGATTTGATGCGGAAATTAGTGGAAAATAGAGTGATTATACCTCCGTTTGAAGAGGCCATCTCGGTGGAGGAAGTAGAGTCTGATGTTGGTGATGAATTGCAGCAGCATAGTCGATCACAACTCCGGCACCTCACTGGAGTAAGGCCAAGCCTTCACGTCAACGTCCAGCCCGGCCCTGATTGGATTTGGAGTAATTATCGGAGGGCATTGTTACCCTAAGAGATACCATGATCAAATAGGTGCAGGGATGCCCTCGTTTATATATAGCGTTGTATATGACATGGGACCTAACCATCATCGTAATTAGCCCCCCAATCATAGGTGCAAATTGTTAATTACTGTTATTTAGTGTTAATCCCATAATTAACTCATGGACCCACTTTAACTTATGGTAATTAACATATTAACCATTTAATCACTTAATATTTCTAACATTCTTCCACTTGATTGAATCGCTAAAATCATTAGTGCATACTTCGACAAAGGCATCACACCAAGATAATGTATTCACAACAATAGCATAATCATTACTGGAACCCCGAAATATATAGCGTAAGACTTCATATCGGAAGAGATGATTATTTATGGTTGGCAGTCTGTATGGGCATGCGTAATGCTCCCCAATTATGGTCCTAATAGTTTGTTTCTTTATTAATCATTATTTGCACTTAGTATGTGAAACAAACTTCCTTATTCCAAGTTGAAATATTGAGATCTCATTATTTTAGTTACCCGAATAGTTATAGGCTTTCCGTTAGACCGATGCAAGCAATATGTTCTCGAAAGAGATTTGGTGGCAAGCCTTTAGCCAGGGGATCAACAATCATCAATTTAGTACTTATATGCCAGAATTAATTGTTTGATCTTGGACTCTATCTTTCACAACAAGATACTTAAGGTCAAGTTACTCGAAAGGAAAACTGCAACTTGATTATCGCAAAATAATGTAAGTGGTTTATTTATGTTGTCTACCACTCTAAGTCTATGGACAAAGTTCTTAAGGCATACGGATTACCCGGTAGCCTCAGAACATGCCACAGACTCTTCTTGCATCTTTGAAGATGCAGTAAGTGTCTGTTTGCAGCTTTTCCATTAAATTGATTCTCCTGCAAGTGTGAAGATATAACCTGATCTATTTTTCTTACTATCCTTAGAGCCTGCAAAATCAGCGTCTGATTAACCCTTAATTTCTGCGTTGTTAGTCTTTCTATATGTAAGCATGTGATTTTTAGTCCCTTATAGATAGCGCTTTACTTTCTTGACAGCTTTACAGTGATCTAAGTCTGAATTAGACTGATATCTGCCAAGCATTCCAGTTACATTTGCTAAGTAAGGACGCGTACATACTTGAGTATACATAGTGCTCCCAGCAGCGCCGAGGCGTAAGGAATTGTCTTCATTTGATCAATCTCAAAAGGCTAAACCTTAGGCAGCATTTGTGTAGCCAAAGGGAAGAGTTGTTGGAGTGGAAGGCGACATCATAATGATCCCAATATACTATTGAATTGGACATGTGTGGCACTTGCACAATTACTAGTGTCCGATAAAGTTAATAGAGATGATAAAGCTGAACTGCTGTGGTAGGTGGGCCGTCTAATAATTGTACATAATCAAGTCATAAATGTAGGCATGCCCGTTCCACTTTTGAGCCCCTATATAACAAGCACTCATGGAGCAGCTAGACATGATGTTTTCCATGGAGTTGTCAGCACGACGAATCAGTTAGAAACAAGGACAGTTCATGGGCTGTCGTAAGAATGAGAGGAATCGGGATCAGTTCTATAAGAATGTGTGGCAAATTTAGGATTCAAATTCCAGCGAGATCAATCTTCCTAGAGGAATGGTTCAGTTTCCAACAAGCAGTTCGTGTACATAGCCTAGTTTTGCTATCTTAGAAGAAGTGAATAATTACATAGGAAATAGTTAATAGGTGTAAAGCCATGGGTACTGACTAGACCGACTTTCTATTTCGAAAAGGGAATGATCCCAGCCTCTGCATCACATGATGCACACAACCATTTTATTAAACATAGATAAAGTTGAAGTGATCGATTATTAGCCAGTAATACAAATTAAAATAAAACATGACAACTACCGGTCGCACCCCAGACAGTCATAGCTCATCCACGTAATCTACAAGTAGCTTACCAATCAAACTAATTGAGTAAACCCTGCGCAACTGTTTGCAGCCGGCTATACCCAGAGGCTATGAGAGTCCGTGCGTTGACATGATGCAGTGATGACCACATATGGATGGAAGTCGTAGGCTGATAGATAACATGTAAGTAATTGTGAATAGATGATCTCTTAAAAACACAGTCATTTCAGCGATTCCATATTACCCAGGGAATGACACAAACACCCACACGAGTTTGTCCTTTCATCTTATGATGGATACAACTCAACTAGTTTCCAAACAAATTTGGGGTACTCGTTGGCGCTGCTAAATTGTATGTAACATGAATCTTGTGTTAGATCAGGGTAGTAAATGGACACGATGGAAATAAATGATGAATTATCTCGTCCTAATCACAAAAATAACATTTTTGCTACCATGACGATTACGTTTAGTCTGCTGCTTTAGACTAGTCTTCAAAGCCTCATTGAACCGTGTAGTGGTCCAGAAGACGGCCAATCAACAAGAAAAACAATCATACAAGGAATATTAATACTCCCTCCGATCCATATTAATAATCAATGATTTAGTAAAAAGTTGTATTAAATCAGTGACAATTAATATTAATCAGAAGGAGTATCGTTAATTTCAGAAAAAAAAAACCTACCAACAACTAATCATGGGAGAGAAGTTCTACTCATGAATGTACTAACCTAACAGCAATCTTGTTTAACTTCTTAGGGGACCAAGTGCACATATCACTCTTCTGTACAAAACTAAAAAGGGAACAATTCAAGAGTATCTCTGACCTTCCCTTAGTTTC
>NC_057801.1:794135908-794137016 GCF_018294505.1 Triticum aestivum
TTTGGACTAACCTATTAACCGGAGGCCCAACCCAGATTTGCTGTTTTATGCCTATTTCAGTGTTTCGAGGAAAAGGAATATCAGAGGAAGTCAAAACGGAACGAAATCAACTCAAGAAGTTATTTTCGGAACGAAACCCACCTGATGGACTTGGACCCAACGAGGAGATATGGGAGGTGCTCACGAGGGTGGGGGGGGGGGTGCGCCCACCCCCCCTTGGCGCGCCCCCTGCCTCGTGGGGCCCCCGTAGCTCCACCGACGTACCCCTGCACCCATATATACAGTCGTACCCTAAAACTTCCAGAACGGAAGATAGATCGAGAGTTCTACTGCCGCAATCCTCCAGAGCCACCAAAAACCAATCGGGACCCCTTTTCGGTACCCTGCCGGAGGGGGGATCCATCACCAGTAGCCATCTTCATCATCCCGGCACTCTCCATGACGAGGAGGGAGTAGTTCACCCTCGGGGCTGAGGGTATGTACCAGTAGCTATGTGTTTGATCTCTCTCTCTCTCTCTCTCTCTCTCTCTCTCTCGTGTTCTCTCTCGTGTTCTTCTATGGCACGATCTTGATGTATCCCGAGATTTGCTATTGTAGTTGGATCTTATGATGTTTCTCCCCCTCTACTCTCTTGTGATGAATTGAGTTTCCCCTTTGAAGTTACCTTATCGGATTGAGTCTTTTATGAGAACACTTGATGTATGTCTTGGTGATCAACTTGCGGGTTTCGTGACATTGGGAACCTATGCATAGGGGTTGGCACACGTTCTTGACTCTCCGGTAGAAACTTTGGGGCACTCTTTGAAGTACTTTTATGTTGGTTGGATGAATATGAGATTATGTGATGCATATCGTATAATCATGCCCACGGATACATGAGGTGACAATGGAGTATCTAGGTGACATTAGGGTTTTGGTTGATTTGTGTCTTAAGGTGTTATTCTAGTACGAACTCTTTTATAGATCGATTCGAAAGAATAGCTTTGTGGTGGTTTCTTACCCGACCATAATCTCTACGTTTCTTCTCCACTATTAGTGGCTTCGGAGTGACTCTTTGTTGCATGTTGAGGGCTTGTTATATGATCTATCTATGTTATTATTGTTGAGA
>NC_057801.1:794138344-794141083 GCF_018294505.1 Triticum aestivum
AACTTGCACTCGTGAAAGTATGAACCCTAGGCCTTGTTTCCTATCATTGCAATACCATTTACGCTCACTTTTACCGCTTGTTACCTTGCTGTTTTTATTATTTCAGATTACAAAAAACTATATCTACCATCCATATTGCACTTGTATCACCATCTCTTCGCCGAACTAGTGCACCTATACAATTTACCATTGTATTGGGTGTGTTGGGGACACAAGAGACTCTTTGTTATTTGGTTGCAGGGTTGCTTGAGAGAGACCATCTTCATCCTACGCCTCCTACGGATTGATAAACCTTAGGTCATCCACTTGAGGGAAATTTGCTACTGTCCTACAAACCTGTGCACTTGCAGGCCCAACAACGTCTACAAGAAGCAGGTTGTGTAGTAGACATCAAGCTCTTTTCTGGCGCCGTTGCCAGGGAGGCTAGGTAAGTGAAGGTATATCTTTAAATCTTGCAATTGAATCTTTTTGTTTCTTGTTTTAGCACTAGTCAGTTTATAAAAGAAAATTACAAAAAAATGGAATTGAGTTTGTCTCATACGCTTCACCTTTTTAATATCTTTCGTGAGTATGATGGAAAGGAAAATTGTGCTCAAGTGTTAGAAGTGGAATGCATTAAAATGTTTGGCACTAAATATTTGAATAATGAGCATCATTGCAATGTTGTTAGTATGAATTCCTTGAATATCCATGATGCTAATGATATGCAAAGCCACAAGCTTGGGGAAGCTATGTTTGATGAAGATGATATTTTTTGTCCCCCAAGCTTTGATGAGCAAATTTACTATGATGAAAGCGTGCCTCCTATCTATGATGATTATTGTGATGACACGTACGCTCTAAAGAATAATGATAACCATGAAACTTGTCATCTTGATATTAATTCTCAATCATATGATAGTTATTTTGTTGAGTTTGCTCCCACTACTATTTCGAATAAGAAGAATTTTGCTTATGTGGAGAGCAATAAATTTTCTATGCTTGTAGATCATGAAAAGAATGCTTTAGGTGCTGGTCATATTGTTGAATTCATTCATGATGCTACTGAAAATTACTATGAGGGAGGAATATATGCTTGTAGGAATTGCAATAATGTCAAGCTTCCTCTCTATGTGCTTAAAATCTTGAAGCTATGCTTGTTTTACCTTCCTATGCAAGTTGATTATTGTTCCCATAAGTTGTTTGATCACAAAATCACTATGCATAGGAAGTGGGTTAGACTTAAATGTGCTAGTCATATTCTTCATGATGCTCCCTTTATGTTTCAATTCTTATCTTTTATGTGAACATCATTGAAATCATCATGCCTAGCTAGGGGCTTTAAACGTTAGCGCTTGTTGGGAGGCAACCCAATTTTATTTTAGTTTCTTGCTTTTTGGTTCTGTTTAGGAATAAAAAATCCATCTAGCTTCTGTTTAGATGTGGTTTTGTGTTTTAATTAGCGTTTGTGCCAAGTAGAACCTTTGGGAAGACTTGGGTGAAGTCTTTATGATCATGCTGTAAAAAAACAGAAACTTTAGCGCTCACGAGATTAGATACAACTTTTTACTGGGGAGTGATATTTAGTTGATTCTTTTTTCAGATGATTACTAGTCAAATTCCTCAGGTCCACAAATTTATTTTTGAATTTTTGGAGTTCCATAAGTTTTCGTTAGTTACAGATTACTACAGACTGTTCTGTTTTTGACAGATTCTGTTTTCATTGTGTTGTTTGCTTATTTTCATGAATCTATGGCTAGTAAAATAGTTTATAAACCATAGAGAAGTTGGAATGCAGTAGGTTTAACACCAATATAAATAAATAATGAGTTCATTACAGTACCTTGAAGTGGTGTTTTGTTTTCTTTCGCTAATGGAGCTTACGAGTTTTCTGTTAAGTTTTGTGTTGTGAAGTTTTCAAGTTTTGGGTAAAGATTCGATGGACTATGGAATAAGGAGTGGAAAGAGCCTAATCTTGGGGATGCCCAAGGAACCGCAAGGTAATATTCAAGGATAAACAAGAGCCTAAGCTTGGGGATGCCCCGGAAGGCATCCCCTCTTTCATCTTCGTTCATCGGTAACTTTACTTGGAGCTATATTTTTATTCACCACATGATATATGTTCTCCTTGGAGAGTCATTTTATTTTCTTTATCTTTGCTTGCTGTTAGTTAGAATAATGTTTTGCATCTTTAGTTTCAATAAAAAAGTCAAGGATAGCCTTTGCCATGCTTATTTTGCTACTATACATGTTGCTGTTTGAAAACAGAAAGTTTACCGCTGTTGTAAAAATTCTCTAGAAATGTCAGAGAGTGGTATAATGTTGAATCTTTATTCATATTGAGATCTGATAAATTTATTACAGTGGGAATTTTATTTCATAATTTTTGGAGTCAGGGAATTATTGATACTCTTGCATTCTTTACAGACTGTATTGTTTTGGCAGATTGCTGTTATGTTTGCATTGTTTGCATATGTTTGCTTGTTTAATGATTCTATTTAGGGATAGGAGTAATAAATATGCAGAGGCATTAGTATGAAATGTTTAATAATAATGTTAGTGATTTGTTACAGTAGAAAATGATAAGGTTTTGCATTGGTTTATACTAACCTATCTCACGAGTTCTTGTTGAGTTTGTTGTGAATGAAGCTTTTGATAAAAAGAGAAAGCATGATATGAGAGGAATTAAGGAGACACAAAAGTTCAAGATTGGGGATGCCCAAGGCACCCCAAGATAATATTTCAAGAAGTCCCAAGCAT
>NC_057801.1:794142285-794145822 GCF_018294505.1 Triticum aestivum
TAAGCTTGGGGATGCCCTGGTAGGCATCCCACCTTTCTTCTTCAATAACTATCGGTTAGTATCGGTTGAGCCTAAGTTTTTGCTTCTTCACATGAGTTGTGCTATCCTTGCAATGTCATTTTATTTTGTTTTGCTTGCTGTTTGGATACAATACCAAGATCTTAAATTATTAAATGGGAGAGTCTTCACATAGTTGTATAATTATTCGACTACTCATTGATCTTCACTTATATCTTTCGGAGTAGTTTGTCATTTGCTCTAGTACTTCACTTATATCTTTTAGAGCATGGTGGTAGTTTTATTTTGAAGAAATAGATGAACTCTCATACTTCACTTACATTATTTTGAGAGTCTTAAATAGCATGGTAATTTGTTTAAATAATCATAATATGCTAAGCATAGAAGATTTGTAAGAATTCTTATGAGTGTGTTGAATACTAAGAGAAGTTTGATGCTTGACAATTGTTTTGAGATATGGAGGTGATAATATCAAAGTCATGCTAGTTGAGTAGTTGTGAATTTGAGAAATGCTTGTGTTTAAGTTAGCAAGTCCCGTAGCATGCACGTATGGTTAAAGTTGTGTAACAAATTTGAAACATGAAGTGTACCTGGCTTGTGCATCCTTATGAGTGGCGGTCGAGGACGAGCGATGGTCTTTTCCTACCAATCTATTCTCCTAGGAGCATGCGCGTAGTACTTGATTTTTGATGACTTATATATTTTTGCAATAAGTATATGAGTTCTTTTGACTAATGTTGAGTCCATGGATTATACGCACTTTTACCTTTCCGCATTTGCTAGCCTCTTCGGTACCGTGCATTGCCCTTTCTCACCTTGAGAGTTGGTGCAAACATCGCCGGTGCATCCAAACCCCATGATACAATACGCTCTATCACACATAAACCTCCTTATATCTTCCTCAAAACAGCCACCATACCTACCTATTATGGCATTTCCATAGCCATTCCGAGATATATTGCCATGCAACTTCCACCATCATCATCATGACATACTTTACTTTTGTCTTATTGCCATTGCATGATCATGTACTTGACATCGTATTTGTGGCAAAGCCACCATGCATTATTTTTCATACATGTCACTCTTGATTCATTGCACCATCCCGGTACACCGTCGGAGGCATTCATATAGAGTCATACCTTGTTCTAGTTTCGAGTTGTAATCCTTATGTTGTAATCAATAGAAGTGTGATGATCATCATTATTAGAGCATTGCCCAAATAAAAAAAAGAGAAAGTCCAAAAAAAAGAAAGGCCCCAAAAAAAAAGAGAAAGGCCAAAAAAAAGGCCCAAAAAAAGAAAATAAATAAAAAGGGCAATGCTACTATCTCTTTTTCCACACTTGCGCTTCAAAGTAGCACCTTGTTCTTCATGTAGTGAGTATCATATATTGTGCTTCAAAGTAGCACCATGCTTTTCATATAGTGAGTCTCATAAGTTGTCTTTTTCATACTAGTGGTAATTTTTCATTATAGAACTTGGCTTGTATATTCCTACAATGGGCTTCCTCAAATACCCTAAGTCTTCATGAGCAAGCAAGTTGGATGCACACCCACTAGTTTTCTTTTCTTGATTATTCATAGCTCTAGTGCATCCGTTGCATGGCAATCCCTACTCCTCATGTTGACATCAATTGATGGGCATCTCCATAGCCCGTTGGTTATCCTCATCAATGTGAGGCTTTCTCCTTTTTTGTCTTCTCCACACAATCCCCATCATCATATTCTATTCCACCCATAGTGCTCTATCCATGGCTCACGCTCATGTATTGCGTGAAGGTTGAAAAAGTTTGAGATTATTTAAGTATGAAACAATTGCTTGGCTTGTCATCGGGGATATAGAAGTTGGGAACATCTTTGTGTGACGAAAATGAAGCATAGCCTAACTATATGATTTTGTAGGGATGAACTTTCTTTTGCCATGCTATTTTGAGAAGACATGATTGCTTTGATTAGTATGCTTGAAGTATTATTATTTTTATGTCAATATGAACTTTTGTCTTGAATCTTTCGGATCTGAATATTCATACCACAATTAATAAGATTTACATTGAAATTATGCCAAAGTATCACTCCGCATCAAAAATTCTTTTTTATCATTTACCTACTCGAGGACGAGCAGGAATTAAGCTTGGGGATGCTTGATACGTCTCCATCGTATCTATAATTTTTGATTGCTCCATGCTATATTATCTACTATTTTAGGCAATATTGGGCTTTATTATCCACTTTTATATTATTTTTGGGACAAACCTATTAACCGGAGGCCCAGCCCAGATTTGTTGTTTTACGCCTATTTCAGTGTTTCGAGGAAAAGGAATATCAGACGGAGTCAAAATGGAACGAAATCAACCGGAGAAGTTATCTTTGGAAGGAAACCCACCTGCTGGACTTGGACCCCACGTGAGAAGATACGGGAGGTGCTCACGAGGGTGGGGGGCGCGCCCACCCCCCCACCCCCCCAGGCGCGCCCCCCTGCCTCATGGGGCCCCCGTAGCTCCACCAACGTACTCCTTTCACCCATATATACCTACGTACCCTAAAACTTCCAGAACATATATTAGATCGGGAGTTCCGCCGCCGCAAGCCTCTGTAGCCTCCAAAGACCAATCGAGACCCTGTTCCGGTATCCTGCCGGAGGGGGGAACCCTCACCTGTGGCCATCTTCATCATCCCGGCGCTCTCCATGACAAGGAGGGAGTAGTTCACCCTCGGGGCTGAGGGTATGTACCAGTAGCTATGTATTTGATCTCTCTCTCTCTCTCCTGTTCTCTCTCGTGTTCTTCTATGGCACGATCTTGATGTATCCCGAGCTTTGCTATTGTAGTTGGATCTTATGATGTTTCTCCCCCTCTACTCTCTTGTGATGAATTGAGTTTCCCCTTTGAAATTACCTTATCGGATTGAGTCTTTTATGAGAACACTTGATGTATGTCTTGGTGATCAACTTGCGGGTTTCGTGACATTGGGAACCTATGCATAGGGGTTGGCACACGTTCTTGACTCTCCGGTAGAAACTTTGGGGCACTCTTTGAAGTACTTTTATGTTGGTTGGATGAATCTGAGATTGTGTGATGCATATCGTATAATCATGCCCACGGATACTTGAGGTGACAATGGAGTATCTAGGTGACATTAGGGTTTTGGTTGATTTGTGTCTTAAGGTGTTGTTCTAGTACGAACTCTTTTATAGATTGATCCGAAAGAATAACTTTGTGATGGTTTCGTACCCGACCATAATCTCTATGTTTGTTCTCCGCCATTAGTGTCTTTGGAGTGACTCTTTGTTGCATGTTGAGGGATTGTTATATGATCTATCTATGTTATTATTGTTGAGAGAACTTGCACTTGTGAAAGTATGAACCCCAGGCCTTATTTCCTATCATTGCAATACCGTTTACGCTCACTTTTACCACTTGTTACCTTGCTGTTTTTATTATTTCAGATTACAAAATCCTATATCTACCATCCATATTGCACTTGTATCACCATCTCTTCGCCGAACTAGTGCACCTATAC
>NC_057801.1:794145832-794147616 GCF_018294505.1 Triticum aestivum
ATTTGCTATTGTATTGGGTGTGTTGGGGACACACGAGACTTTTTGTTATTTGGTTGCAGGGTTGTTTGAGGGAGACCATCTTCCTCCTACGCCTCTCGCGGATTGATAAACCTTAGGTCATCCACTTGAGGGAAATTTGCTACTGTCCTACAAACCTGTGCACTTGCAGGCCCAACAACGTCTACAAGAAGAAGGTTGTGTAGTAGACATCAATATTCGACCGTCGGTGATGGTACCTCCTCCTTTCATTCCCGAGTGCATCACACCAAATTGTCTAGCACACGGGAATGAAGGAGAAGCTACCCCCACGACAACAGTCGGGATTCTTCGTCCTGTCATATATATATGGTTGTAGACTCCCCCTCACTGATTCCTCTCTGACATTTGTGACCGTCGGTGATGGCAGCTCCTCCTTTCGTTCCCAAGTGCATTACACTAAATTGTGTCTAGCACACAGGAACGAAGGAGAAGCTACCCCCACGACAATAGTCGGGATTCTTCGTCCTCTCATATAGGTGGAGATTCGACAGACTTAAAGTCAACCCGAGGACTCATATTATAGGACTCATATTGACATGGAGATTTGGCTGGTCTCACCTCGAGGTCGGAGGGGGGCCGGTGACGGGGACGACGGCGCGGATGATGGAGGGGGCTCCTAGATTTCTGCATAGTGCTCTCCAATTTTAGCATTCAAAGTATGAGTACTTTTCCAATTTGAGCATTCAATAAGCAAAACCAAATCGTCATCTCTTGTGTCCGTAATTCAAATTAGCATGCATTCAATTATAAGCAAAAGTACATCATCTCTTGTGTCCATACATCGTCAACCATTATCACTAATACTCCTCGAATACTATCATACATATAGCATCGCTAATACAGCTAGAACCGTAGCACCCAACGGGTATCGTCACGGGCGGTGGACACCCAAAGAGAAGGAACCATCACAGGATCATAGCTCCAGTGAGATCCCTGAAGAACCTGCCAGGTATTGTCGAACTTGCCCTCCAACGCAACCATGTAGCGACGGACGTGCTCGTCCTCCTCGCTGACACGGTGACGTACCACCTCCGCGGTGTCCGGAAGCCTCGGCACCGTCACTGGCCCACGCGACCGCCACCAAACAAGGATCGGGTCAACAACGGGTTGGCTCCTCACCAACCTACACCCCCCGGAAGGTAGCACCTCCCAATACCAGCTCGGCGGAGTCCAGTCCCAGACATGGCCCTTCTGATCAAGCCGGCCTCCTCCGCTGAGTCGACGACGAGGATGCGGGATAGGCATCATCGACGTCGATGCGGGATTAATTGCTTGAACTAAAAAAATAAACTAGTTCTATTAATTATCTTGCTAAAAATAAACTACTTCTATATATAGTAAAATAAAGTAGTTTTATTAAATCAACTAGTTCAACTACTAAGCACTTACTATAAATAAATAAAATAAATTAGTTCTTATTAAAAATAAACTACTTGTATATATAGTAAAATTTAATAAAGTAGTTTTATTAATTAATCAACTAGTTCAACTACTAAGCACTTACTACAAATAAATAAAATAAAGTAGTTCTTACTAAAAATAAACTACTTATATATATAGTAAAATTTAATAAAGTAGTTTTATTAAATCAACTAGTTCAACTACTAAGCACAAACCTAAAATCGATATCTACTAATAATTAACCTAAATAAAGAATTAATACATATATGAAAAAATGCTATGAACATATATAAACAAAAAAATGCTATGAACATTATATTCATACATACATAGCCACATCCATT
>NC_057801.1:794147626-794148701 GCF_018294505.1 Triticum aestivum
CCTGGCGGCGTGGATCGAGCTCGCGTCGTCGTCGGGCGGGGGTAAAATAGCGATAGAAATCTGAAAATTTCCTAAGTGTTGGCTTATACAACAAAGGCTTTGGTCCCAGTTCATCGCACCAACCGGGACCAATGCCCCCTTTAGTCCCGGTTGGTGGCACCAACCGGGACCAAAGACCTCTTTTTAGCAGCCCAAAGGGCGGGAAGCAGAGGGCTTTGGTCCCGGTTGGTGGCACCAACCGGTACTAAAAGGTGGGCATTGGTTCCGGTTGGTACCATGAACCGGTACCAATGCATACCTTTAGTCCTGGTTGGTGGCACCAACCGGGACCAAAGGTCGTGTGCTGGAACTGGCGTGGTGCGGTGCTATGTATAGTCCCATCTCGCTAGCTGAGAGGGGCTCGGAGTGGTTTATAAGCCCTGCCGAACCAACCACTTCGAGCTCCTCTCTACTGTAGGCTTACGGGCCTAAATTCACTCTCCATGCTTGTGGGCCTATTGGGCCTGCATCCTTGCCCTAGTAGTGGGTTTTTAGTCGTATGCAGGCCGTGGTGGCCCTGTAGGTGGCACTTTTTTTTTAATTTTTTTCAGTTTTTTTGCTTGCTTTTTTGTTTCTAATTACTTATTTATTTTCTTTTATGATAATTATTTTTGCTATTAAAGTTTGTAAAAAAATTCTAATTACTTATTTATTTTCTTTTAAGATAATTCTTTTTGCAATTAAAGTTTGTAACAAAAAAGTTCTTTATGAAAATTCCTTTTGCTTTTAATGACTTTGAACAGAAAATAAACTCTGAAAATGTTGAAAGTTGGCATGGTATCATCATTTCACCCACATAGCATGTGCAAGAAAGTTGAGAGGGTTACGGCAAAAACTGGATGCACTTCGTGTACAAAACGGACAATCTCTTTTGAAGTATCAGGATTTCATACGGAAACTCGTCTGTTACAAAGGGATTTCATTATTTAAAACTTATTTGAACTCCTGACTTTTTGTTTGTTCAAAATGCACCATTCAAAGCCACGTCATCAATTTCAACCCTTTCTGACTTCATTTGTTATTTTTCATGCATTTA
>NC_057801.1:794148711-794149348 GCF_018294505.1 Triticum aestivum
GCCCCCTTTAGTCCCGGTTGGTGGCACCAACCGGGACCAAAGACCTCTTTTTAGCAGCCCAAAGGGCGGGAAGCAGAGGGCTTTGGTCCCGGTTGGTGGCACCAACCGGGACTAAAAGGTGGGCATTGGTTCCGGTTGGTACCATGAACCGGTACCAATGCATACCTTTAGTCCTGGTTGGTGGCACCAACCGGGACCAAAGGTCGTCTGCTGGAACTGGCGTGGTGCGGTGCTATGTATAGTCCCATCTCGCTAGCTGAGAGGGGCTCGGAGTGGTTTATAAGCCCTGCCGAACCAACCACTTCGAGCTCCTCTCTACTGTAGGCTTACGGGCCTAAATTCACTCTCCATGCTTGTGGGCCTATTGGGCCTGCATCCTTGCCCTAGTAGTGGGTTTTTAGTCGTATGCAGGCCGTGGTGGCCCTGTAGGTGGCACTTTTTTTTTAATTTTTTTCAGTTTTTTTGCTTGCTTTTTTGTTTCTAATTACTTATTTATTTTCTTTTATGATAATTATTTTTGCTATTAAAGTTTGTAAAAAAATTCTAATTACTTATTTATTTTCTTTTAAGATAATTCTTTTTGCAATTAAAGTTTGTAACAAAAAAGTTCTTTATGAAAATTCCTTTTGCTTTTAAT
>NC_057801.1:794149358-794150433 GCF_018294505.1 Triticum aestivum
CCTGGCGGCGTGGATCGAGCTCGCGTCGTCGTCGGGCGGGGGTAAAATAGCGATAGAAATCTGAAAATTTCCTAAGTGTTGGCTTATACAACAAAGGCTTTGGTCCCAGTTCATCGCACCAACCGGGACCAATGCCCCCTTTAGTCCCGGTTGGTGGCACCAACCGGGACCAAAGACCTCTTTTTAGCAGCCCAAAGGGCGGGAAGCAGAGGGCTTTGGTCCCGGTTGGTGGCACCAACCGGTACTAAAAGGTGGGCATTGGTTCCGGTTGGTACCATGAACCGGTACCAATGCATACCTTTAGTCCTGGTTGGTGGCACCAACCGGGACCAAAGGTCGTGTGCTGGAACTGGCGTGGTGCGGTGCTATGTATAGTCCCATCTCGCTAGCTGAGAGGGGCTCGGAGTGGTTTATAAGCCCTGCCGAACCAACCACTTCGAGCTCCTCTCTACTGTAGGCTTACGGGCCTAAATTCACTCTCCATGCTTGTGGGCCTATTGGGCCTGCATCCTTGCCCTAGTAGTGGGTTTTTAGTCGTATGCAGGCCGTGGTGGCCCTGTAGGTGGCACTTTTTTTTTAATTTTTTTCAGTTTTTTTGCTTGCTTTTTTGTTTCTAATTACTTATTTATTTTCTTTTATGATAATTATTTTTGCTATTAAAGTTTGTAAAAAAATTCTAATTACTTATTTATTTTCTTTTAAGATAATTCTTTTTGCAATTAAAGTTTGTAACAAAAAAGTTCTTTATGAAAATTCCTTTTGCTTTTAATGACTTTGAACAGAAAATAAACTCTGAAAATGTTGAAAGTTGGCATGGTATCATCATTTCACCCACATAGCATGTGCAAGAAAGTTGAGAGGGTTACGGCAAAAACTGGATGCACTTCGTGTACAAAACGGACAATCTCTTTTGAAGTATCAGGATTTCATACGGAAACTCGTCTGTTACAAAGGGATTTCATTATTTAAAACTTATTTGAACTCCTGACTTTTTGTTTGTTCAAAATGCACCATTCAAAGCCACGTCATCAATTTCAACCCTTTCTGACTTCATTTGTTATTTTTCATGCATTTA
>NC_057801.1:794150925-794151487 GCF_018294505.1 Triticum aestivum
TGATTATTTTGGGCTATAAGACCCTGAAATTGAAAAGCATTTCAAATGAACTCTGAAAAGGTTGGAAGTTGGCATGGTATCATCATTTCATCCACATAGCATGTGCAAGAAAGTTGAGAGGGTTACGGCAAAAACTGGATGCACTTCATGTACAAAACGGATAATCTCTTTCGAAGTATCAGGATATCATATGGAAACTTGTCTGTTACAACAGGCATTTCAAATGAACTACGAAAAGGTTGAAAGTTGGCATGGTATCATCATAATAGTTGTGGAGAAAGTCTTCACCTTTTCATCACTTGTGTCCTTTTCTTATTGCGCTGTAACCATGGATAATCTTCATCATTTATCAGGATGCTTGGGTCAGCCTTGACTTTGAAGGGAGGAATTTCATGAAACTTTTCATAATTTTCGGACATGTCTGTCTTGCCCTCCACTCCCACGATGTCCCTTTTTCCTGAAAGAACTATGTGGCGCTTTTGCTCATCGTATGATGTATTCGCATCCTTATTTTTTCTTTTTCTCGGTTTGGTAGACATGTCCTTCACATAGATAACCTGTG
>NC_057801.1:794152081-794153991 GCF_018294505.1 Triticum aestivum
CACATCATTGGCTAGGACGAACGGTTCGTCAGTGTACCCAAGATTGTTCAGATCCACTGTTGTCATTCCGTACCTTGGGTCTACCTGTACCCTGTCTCCTGACAGATTGACCCATTTGCATTTAAACAAAGGGAACTTAAAATCTACTCCGTAGTCAAGTTCCCACATGTCCACTATGTAACCATAATATGTGTCATTTCCCCTCTCGGTTGCTGAATCAAAGCGGACACTGCTATTTTGGTTGGTGCTATTTTGATCTTTGGCGATCGTGTAAAATGTATTCTCATTTATCTCGTATCCTTTGTAAGTCATTACAGTCGAAGATGGTCCCCTGGACAACGAGTACAGCTCATCACAAACAGTGTTTTCACCTCTGAGACGTGTTTCCAACCAACTGCTGAAAGTCCTGATGTGTTCACATGTAATCCAGTCGCCGCACTGCTCTGGGTGTTTGGAGCGTAGACTTTTCTTGTGTTCATCGACATACGGGGTCACCAAGGTAGAGTTCTGTAGATCTGTGTAGTGTGCTTGAGACCAAGAATATCCGTCCCTACATATTATTCAGTCCCCTCCAAGCGTGCCTTTTCCAGTCAGTCTCCCCTCATACCACGAGGGAGACCTATCTTCTTAAGGCCAGGAATGAAGTCAACACAAAACCCAATGTGTTGGGGAACATAGTGATTTCAAAAAAATTCCTACGCACACGCAAGATCATGGTGATGCATAGCAACGAGAGAGGGAGTGTATCTTCATACCCTTGAAGATCGCTAAGTGGAAGCGTTTATCAACGCGGTTGATGTAGTCGTACGTCTTCACGATCCGAGCGATCCAAGTACCGAACGCACGGCACCTCCGAGTTCTACACACGTTCATCTCGATGACGTCCTCGCCTTCTCGATCCAACAAGACGGGCGAAGTAGTAGACGAGTTCCGGTAGCACGATGGCGTGGTGACGGTGTTGATGAAGAACAATCTCCGCAGGGCTTCGCCTAAGCACTACGAAAACTATGACGGAGGACAAACTAGGGGGGACGGGGTTTCTGGCACACGGCTTGGCGTTTCTTGGTGTTTCTTGATGTTTCTTGATGTGTCTTTGGAGCTAGCCCTGCCCCTCTATTTATATGTTGAGTTCTAGGGTCGAAACTTGGAGCAAAAGCCTCCTCGAAGTCGGTTTTGCCCGAAAGGCAAGAGTCCCACTCTGGCCCAGACGCCATGGGTTCTTCAAATGTTTCAGACTTGTGTTTCATTAAGTAGATATGCCCATATCTTCTCAAATCATCTGTGAAGGTCAGAAAAAAACGATACTTGCCACGAGCCTTAATACTCATTGATCTGCATACATCAGTATGTATTATTTCCAACAAGTCAGTAGCTCGTTCCATTGTTCTAGAGAACGGAGTTTTAGTCATCTTGCCCAAAAGGCACGGTTCGCAAGCATCATATGATTCATAACCAAGTGATTCCGAAAATCCATCTATGGAGTTTCTTCATGCGCTTTACACCGATATGACCCAAACGGCAGTGCCACAAATAAGTTTCACTATCATTATTAACTTTGCATCTTTTGCCATCAATATTATGAATATGTGTATCACTACGATCGAGATCCAACAAACTATTTTCATTCGGCGTATGACCATTGAAGGCTTTATTCATGTAAACGGAACAATAATTATTCTCTAATTTTAAATGAATAACCGTATTGCAATAAACTTGATCAAATCATATTCATGCTCAATGCAAACGCCAAATAACATTTTATTTAGGTTTAACACTAATCCTGAAAGTATAGGGAGTGTGCGATGATGATCATATCAATATTGGAACCACTTCCAACAAACATCGTCACTTCACCCTTCAACTAGTCTCTGTTTATTCTGTAACTCCTGTTTCAAGTTACTAATTTTTTA
>NC_057801.1:794154399-794156460 GCF_018294505.1 Triticum aestivum
TGCATCTGCTCCTGCAATAGGTCTGTCACCTAGCGGTGCATCAAGGACATAATTCTTCTATGCAACTAAGAGGATAAACCTCAGATCACGGGTCCAATCCGCATCATTGCTACTAACATATTTCAACATAGTTTTTCTCTAGGAACATATCAAAATAAACATATGAAAGCAACAACGCGATCTATTGATCTACAACATAATTTGCAAAATACTACCAGGACTAAGTTCATGATAAATTTAAAAGTTCAATTAATCATATTACTAAAGAACTCCCACTTAGACAGACATCTCTCTAGTCATCTAAGTGATCACGTGATCCAAATCAACTAAACCATGTCCGATCATCACGTGAGATGGAGTAGTTTTCAATGGTGAACATCACTATGTTGATCATATCTACTATATGATTCACGTTTGACCTTTCGGTCTCCGTGTTCCGAGGCCATATCTGTATATGCTAGGCTCGTCAAGTTTAACCTGAGTATTCCGCGTGTGCAACTGTTTTGCACCCGTTGTATTTGAACGTAGAGCCTATCATACCCGATCATCACGTGGTGTCTCAGCACGAAGAACTTTCACAACGGTGCATGCTCAGGGAGAACACTTCTTGATAATTAGTGAGAGATCATCTTATAATGCTACCGTCAATCAAAGCAAGATAAGATGCATAAAGGATAAACATCACATGCAATCAATATAAGTGATATGATATGGCCATCATCATCTTGTGCTTGTGATCTCCATCTCCGAAACACCGTCGTGATCACCATCTCCACCGGCGCGACACCTTGATCTCCATCGTAGCATCGTTGCCATTTCGCCATCTATTGCTTCTACGACTATCGCTACCGCTTAGTGATAAAGTAAAGCAATTACAGGGCGTTTGCATTTCATACAATAAAGCGACAACCATATGGCTCCTGCCAGTTGCCGATAACTCTGTTACAAAACATGATCATCACATACAATAAAATTTAGCATCATGTCTTGACCATATCACATCACAACATGCCCTGAAAAAACAAGTTAGACGTCCTCTACTTTGTTGTTGCAAGTTTTACGTGGCTGCTATGGGCTTAGCAAGAACCGTTCTTACCTACGCATCAAAACGACAATGATAGTCTGTCAAGTTGGTGCTATTTTAACCTTCGCAAGGACCGGGTGTAGCCACACTCGGTTCAACTAAAGTTGGAGAAACTGACACCCGCCAGCCACCTGTGTGCAAAGCACGTCGGTAGAACCAATCTCGCGTAAGCGTACGCGTAATGTCGCTCCGGGCCGCTTTATCCAACAATACCGCCGAACCAAAGTATGACATGCTGGTAAGCAGTATGACTTGTATCGCCCACAACTCACTTGTGTTCTACTCGTGCATATAACATCTACGCATAAAACTAGACACGGATGTCATTGTTGGGGAACGTAGTAATTTCAAAAAAATTCCTACGCACACGCAAGATCATGGTGATGCATAGCAACGAGAGGGGGATTCTATCTGCATACCCTTGAAGATCGCTAAGTGGAAGTGTTTATCAACACGGTTGATGTAGTCGTACGTCTTCACGATCCGACCGATCCAAGTACCGAACGCACGACACCTCTGAGTTCTGCACACGTTCAGCTCGATGACGTCCTCGCCTTCTCGATCCAGCAAGACGGGCGAAGTAGTAGACGAGTTTCGGCAGCACGACGGCGTGGTGACGGTGTTGATGAAGAACAATCTCCGCAGGGCTTCGCCGAAGCACTACGAAAACTTTGACGGAGGATAAACTAGAGGGGACGGGGTTGCCGGCACACGGCTTGGTGTTTCTTGGTGTTTTGATGTTTCTTGATGTGTCTTTGGTGCTAGCCCCGCCCCTCTATTTATATGTTGAGCCCTGGGGTTGAAACTTGGAGCAAAAGCCTCCTCAAAGTCGGTTTTGCCCGAAAGGCAAGAGTCCCACTCGGACTCCAGGACGGGAGGCTTGAGTCCATCAAGGAGAGGAGCGCTGCTTTCAAATTCATCAACCTTGGGTCCTATGAGGATTGTCATAGCAGCAATGTCCACATCTCTTGTCATGG
>NC_057801.1:794156470-794166146 GCF_018294505.1 Triticum aestivum
AATCCTAGACGGGAGACATCTGGGGAGCTCGATCGGTCCAGTGTGGTTGGCGACAAGATCGAAGAAGACACAAGAGCACTGGTGGCCCAGATCACACGCTTTGGAAATGAGGCCAGCAACAACATTATGGTCGTTGCTATCGTAGGTGTTGGTGGGATTGGCAAGACCACCCTCGCCCAGAAGGTCTTCAATGACGAGGCCGTCCAAGGCGACTTCAGCAAAAAGATATGGTTGAGCGTCAACCAGAACTTTAGTGAGGTTGAGCTGCTGAGAAGAGCCATCATCGAACTCAGAGGAGGCTCTCAGCCAGTTGGAAATGCGAAGGCCACGCTTCAACGAACCCTCAAGGAAGCCTTGATTGGCCACAAGACCTTCTTGATAATGGATGATGTTTGGAACTATAGATCATGGGAGGATGTGCTCAAAACGCCGTTAGTCAATGCTGCTGCTCCAGGCAGCTACGTCCTCATCACCACTAGAGATGAAGGTGTAGCCCGAGGGGTGTCAGCTATATGGCCATACCACCACGTTGACACATTAGCACCTGACGATGCTTGGTTATTGCTCAAGACGCAGGTCTGTATGCAATTAAACATCTATATCTTTATCAAGCCAATAATCTATCTACAGCTACTTATTAATAGTATAAGGTAGTTCTTTTAGAGAAATTAATCAGGTGTGGTTTCAATGGCTTATATGTACTACTACCTTAAGAGGCTATCAATAATTTCACATGGCTGATGTTACTTTGCTAGTGCCAACAAAGCATTGTGCTAGACAAGGAAATATATAACTACACAATTTTGTCACAATGTTTGTTGTAGCACGTACTATGCATTTTAGGTGACGGGAAGATGGATAGCTTCACGTGACTGTAAAATAAGGAAGATAATAAATATTATATGATTTTACTAAATCTGGGTGCAAGTTTCTATCTCAATGACGGGAGTACTCCAAAAATATATTGCTAGCAATACATTCAGTTTTTTGTAAAAAATAGGAAAGGAAGAATTGTTTTCTAGGTATGAAGTAAAGGTTTGAAGCGCTAGGCGTTGAGTATGCGTCTGGCATATATGACCAAAGCACACACTTAAGTGCAATTATGCTATCGCTTAGAGACTGGTGCGCCTTTTTCTAATAATGGTATAAAATATGTATTTTATTTGTCAAATTCATATCGCAAATATTTGTATGTAGGAGCAAGATAGGTAAATGCATTTATGACATTTTTTGACATGTACATTCTGTGATTTGAATATTTACATTGTCAAACCTAGCTTAATAAATGGACAGATAAATCAATTAGTATTCTTGTCTCTCGAAGGTAAATTTGAGTGCCTTAAAGGAGCTTGGTTCATAGTTAATTAACTGTAGCTGTCCCTTTTATTGCAGGTACTCTCAAGTGAGATAAATGAAGACCACATAAATACGCTAAAGCATACTGGGCTCAAAATTATACAAAAATGTGGTTATTTACCACTTGTTGTCAAAATAATGGGAGGACTCTTGCGTGAAAGAGGCAGGCTACGTCGCGACTGGCAGCCTGTTCTGGATGATTCGAAATGGTCAAGAACTAAAATGCCTGATGAGCTTAACTATGCAGTATACTTCAGCTATGAATATATGCCCTCTTACCTCAAGCAGTGCTTTCTGTACTACTCTCTTCTTCCTAAAAGTAGAAAGTTTAGTATGGGTGCAGTTGTTGCAATGTGGATTAGTGAAGGATTTATTCATGGAAATTCAAATGATTTAGAAGGATTGGGAGAAAATTACTACAAGGAGTTGGTATCTAGGAACCTGATAGAGCCAGATAAATTGTATGCTGATCTATGGGTTTGCAGCATGCATGATGTTGTTCGCTCTTTTGCTCAGTATCTCACTAAGGATGAAGCACTCGTAGCTCAAGACGGGGATGATGATATTCTTGCTAAACTTGGTTCACAAAAGTTTCTTCGATTGTCCATAGAAATTAACCGATCACAATCAGGTGAACTTGATTGGAAATCTCTACAGGCGCAGCAATTAGTGAGAACATTGATCTCAATTGTCCAGATTAAGATGAAGCCTGGTGATTCATTGGTTTCCTTTTCTAGTTTGCGGACTTTGCATATAGAATCTGCAGATATGACTGTATTGCTTGAATCGTCGCATCAACTCAAGCACCTGAGGTATCTTGCACTAGTAAATGATGATATATCTGTACTTTCGGGCAACATTGGCAAGATGAAATTGTTGCAGTTCCTTGATCTTTTGGGATGTACAGAATTGGTGAATCCTCCTGATAGCATTGTGAAGCTTGGCCAGTTGAGGTTACTTTCATTTCCCAAAGGATGTATGGTACCTAGAGGGTTTAGTGGTCTGACAAACATGAGGAGACTACGTATGTTTCGAGCCCACATGGATGGTGATTGGCGCAGTTTGGATGAGTTGGGGCCTCTTTCCCAACTCAGGTTTCTTGAATTAGTTCAATTGGAGAATGTATCTGCTGCTTCATTTGCAGCTAATGCTAGGCTCGGCGAGAAGACGCATCTTATCACGCTAACCCTGGTCTGCACCAGTAAACTGGGAGATGATGGGTTTGTCAAAGAGAAGGAAGATGTCTCTGAGGAAGAGCAGCAACGAATTGAGAAGGTTCTCGATAAGCTTTGCCCTCCACCTGGTGTAGAATTTCTTCAAATCACGGGATATTTTGGCCGGCAACTCCCGAGCTGGATGATTTCCACATCAATGGTGTCCCTGAACAACTTGAAGACTTTATTGTTTGATGACCTGGCTTGTTGTAGACAACTTCCCAACGGGTTGTGCCAGCCCCCAAATCTGTAGCTCCTACAGGTCTTTCGTGCTCCATGCATCAAACATGTTGGGACTGGATTCGTGCAGTCAACAACAGCTTCATTTCCAAGGTTAAATGTATTGAAGTTGTTCAAGATGCTGGTATGGGAGGAGTGGGAGGAGCAAGTACAAGCCATGCACCGTTTGGAGAACCTTACACCCTGTGATTGCAAACTGAGGCATTTTCCTCTAGGCCTTGCCTCCAATGCAAGCTCTTTGAAAATATTAGGTCTACAACATGTCAAGCAGCTCAGCTACATTGAGAATTTTCCTTATGTGTTGAGCTTTTACTGAATGGATGCCCCGATCTGGAGAGGATCACAAATCTCCCCAATCTGCAGAAGCTTGCCATCGCCAAGTGCCCAAAGTTGAAGGTGTTGGAGCGTATCGCTTCTCTCTCGAGTCTGGGCTTGGAGGATTACACCATGGAAGAACGCCCAGAATATATGCGAAACATAAAGCTACGAAATTTGCAGTTATTCTACGGGCTATAGTTGCTCTCTACGGTAGCCGCGGGACAATCTGGCACTGAGTGGGACAAGTTTAGCCATGTGGAGCATGTCCAGGCATATGCGCCTGATGGAGACAACGAAAGGAAATGGTATGTTTTGTACACGAGAGGAGACAACTGCAAGTTGGATTCAAATTTTAGCAGCTCTACTGTATTTGAAGGTAAAATTATACGTACGAACTTTGCCTTAATTTGTTTGGGCACTTTGACTCTGCTGGTTAATAAGTTTGTTTCATTTTATCCCCCGCCTTTCAACCGTATATATGTGCTGCATGATGACTGAATATTTTGTACGGGACATGCAACTAATTAAGTTTTAGCCACACAGATGTACATATGCAACTTATGGCTACCATTTTCGGATTTGGTTGCCTTGAGTTTAACATATTGGATATCAAAATTGCAGCCTTGGGCAGCCTGGGCCTACCTAGTATGCAAGCACCCCATTTTATCCCTCACCAATAATTTGTAGGTGGCTAATAGGAGCACCCCATTTGACAGCCACTAGTATGCAAGCACATCAGTTTGCAAGTTTACATCCGCATAGCTGCACTGTGCCTATTCGTTGTCTCGGGATACTAGCACAGCTTGATGCTCTATTGCTCTGTTCGTGCTGTGTCGTCGCCCACCCTCTGAGTTCCATCGCCATCACAGCAGAGACACGTATCCACTACGCTAGGGCGCCTCCGCTCTGACGTGCACTGGCAAGGAGGACGCTTAACTCGCCGGTTTCTTGCCACTTGCTAGGTCCTAGACTCCTAGGCACATACCAGTTCTTCTCTCATTCTCAAAGCCTCAGGCGTCAGTCTAATTGATTCCTATCTTTAGACAATTTTTTTTATCAACCGCTGAAATTATGGATATAATTCGTCGTAGGTTTTTTGTTACTACGGTTCAGCCCTGGTCACGCCCAAATCCTGGGTCCGCCAGTGACAGTGATATATGTTTGCTGTTGCCTTGCTAATTAGAGATTAGGTAAACCGGTTTTGTGTTTTTATTTCCATGCAGAAACCTTATCATCTTCTATGGTGGATGCACAAGGGTTTGAGTCTATGTACAAAATGAGAAGAAGCACCTTCAGTTATGTTTGCAGCTTGGTGAGGATCCCATTTTTTGAAGATATGATGGCAAGGGATCACACCTTTGTTGATGGGAGATTGCTGTCTTTGCAAGACAGAGTAGCTGTCGCTCTAAGGGTACTGAACTCTGGCGACTCCGGTTACTGTAGGATCCTCTCTTGGTGTGAACGAGTCAACTGTATCACTGTTAACTCACGTGTTTGTTGAGGCCATGTGGGACCGAGCAATGCACCACTGCAGCTGGCCTCGCTCCACTAAGATGGAGAAGATCAAGCACAAGTTTGACAAGATGCACGGCCTGCCAAACTGTTGTGGTGTTGTACATACAGCTCACATCACGTTTGGATCACAAAACCCTGACCATGAGGAGAATGACGTTGTTCTAGTGCAAGTCGTTATTGATCTAGATATGAGGATGACAGAGTTTTGGTTGGATGGTGATCTCTTGGAGTGCATTGAGAAATATGCTTGGCTGAATGGCGGTAAGGTGAAGTTATCAGATGGCCCGGAGGTTGGGGAATACATCATTGGTGATGCAGGATACCCTCTTCGTCCATGGCTCCTCACACCTTACAAGTTAGAAAATGGTCTCCCACTCTCAGAGTCCAAAGTCGAGTTTAACATGAGACACTCTGCAGCTACAGCCGTCGCGGCGAGGGTGTTGACAAGGTTGAAAGACACATGAAAGTGGCTGCAGGGAGAAGGGTGGCATCCAAATAACAGACGTGTGATGAATCAGACAATCGGTGTGTGCTGCATGTTGCATAACATAGTGATAGACTTGGAGGAGGACGAGGGTGCAAGCATGCCGAGTGGTCAGGAGGACATTTATGTCGGGAAAGCATGGAAGTTAGCAGATGAGGATGCTGTCACGGTGAGGAATGCACTGTCCCAGCACTTGATCGGATCTGGAGGTAAAATAACATTACTCTTAGTGTGTTAAATCAACACAACTCTTAGTGTGCTATTTATATTTGGTTTATTTGTTTCCTCCTATTGATTCCATGTTAATTTCATCTGTTTGGACTTCAGTTCACACAATGGCTGAAGAGGAGGAACAAGCAGAAGTAGCAGCAGTTGCATCTGGTTCTGGAGATGGAAACAAGGAAGAAGAAGCACGCCAACGACAAATGGCAGATCGAGGAAAGGAGAAAGTGCATGATGGCTAGCTAGAAAGGTGAGACCATATCAGATCGCCCTCTCCACTGAATCAGTTTGGTACCGTTCTTTATTTCTCGACGCGAGGGCGGGGAGACAAGTCGCAGTTCTCTTCTTAGTTCCTACTCTGCATGTACTGCATTGGCTAAATATTGCTTCGACTACGCATTCAATTGATAGCATGATCTGGGCAGTTAATTAGCATCTATACGCCACTAGTAGTATGCCTGTACTAAATGACAATTGGAAACCAAGATACAAGGCTTAAAGGAAGGGAGACTGGCCGGCCCTGGTTACATCGTCCTGCTCCTCAGCTTGGTTACATCGTCAGACTGCTGAAGATCAGGCCCTGGCGATGGAGCCGGAGGCTTGAATTTACGTGTTGGCAGTAGTAAGCTTCTGTGATTCAGAAAACAACTACTCGTAGTAATAATGGAGCTGCATGGGGACTAGAGCCCCCCCCCCCCGCGTTCATAATATGAAATAAAATTCATATTAGTATTTGTTGTTATGAAATTTATGGAAAAGTATTGTCGAAGTACGAAATTTGCTAAAACTCTGGCGCCTGAATATTTCAAGTTTTCGTTCAATTTTTTTGCGAATAGTTTCATTCACTCTATGGTTAGCAGTGTATGCGCTTTGTTTTGGGCAATTGAGCAAAATAAAATCATGATTGTACAAAATAAAAGCACAGTCGTGCAAAAAGGTCAATTACAACTAACACAAAACTAATAATTAACACAAAAGAGAAGTGAAACTTTGATAAGTGATTGCAATTTCAATAATGTTACCACCAGAGTTTCACATAAATGATTAAAATTAACAAAAGGTGATTGACCACTATTAAAAAATTGACTCAATAACTGATTTTTTTTCAAACGCCTTTGCTTTTGCAATTCTACTTTTCAAATCTATGTCTGAGAAGGACAATGATTTTTAAAGTGTTCAATCAAGACCAAAGTTTTTTGAAATTGCTACTTGAAAAAGGAATGTTGGATCGGAAATTGTATGCGGGCCGGGCATAAATGGGTCATACGCAAAGTGTTCAATCACGATGCCAGTACTAGCCAAGGTAGGATTTCACTGGCGTCCTTCGGTTGCATTGGACCAGGATCACTAGGATCCTGAGAATAGCTGGCGGCCGAGAAAAAATGATTATGCTCACTCGAAGGTCGGGATAATGGATTTTTTTTGTAATCTAGCGGATGGGAGCCATTAGGATAACTAAGCATTAAACCAGACTCTATTTCATTATAGCCTGGAGCTTGATCTGACTCACCCTCACCATCGGGCCCTCGTCCCCCTTGCGCCGCCCCCGTGGGCGACCGGGGGGGGGGGGAACCCTAGTCGCACTCCCCCTTGAGCCCTCCCGCCTCCCACCCTCCTCGCTGCTGTCCACAGTGCCACCAAGCAAAGCCTGACCGGCAGGGCGGCGGCGGGACTTCTTCCCCTTCAAGCATCTCCACCGGCGCGGGACGACTAGATTGCGAGGAGCCGCTAGGTTTGCGTGGGGTCCGGAGGCGCGGCGGCTGGGCTACCCTTGTCGACATTGTGCGCGGTGCGGCGGCGGCGACGAGACCAATATTTGGCTTTACATAAATTCTGAAAACTAATAAGCCAAAGCACACTCAATCAAAACGTAAGTCCACTTTGCAGTTTTGGTGAATTGGTCTATGTATAATATCTTCAATGGCATCAATTTGACAGATTTCTATGCAAGCACTTATCTCAATCTCTACTCAAACTAAGGACGATGTTAGAATACCACACCGGCCATTCTTAGATATGTTCTTAGGGCGATAGATAAATATCGGCGATTACCACAAGGTCCATGCAGCCCACCAAAGTATGTATAGCCGAAATAAACAAATGAAATAGCAACAAAATATTTCGGCCCCTTTGTATTAGTAACAATAATGTAACTAACCAAATGTATAGTGATTTGGTAATACCCTGTCATGATATAGAAAATTATGTTGCATCCATGGACCAAAATAAGTCCATGAACGGTAATTGATCATACCTGTGGATGAGTTCCATGGCAAAGGCATCAATGACATTGTTGAAGAAAATGGATGATGTGCTAACCGAAGATTTTGATGTTGTGATGCACACCTTCAGCCTAATTGTTTGTTGCTTCCATTCTTCTCTTTCTTCACTTTTATTGCATTTGTCGCAATAGAAGCATGCACATCATTTTTGTTATGAATGATCCTTTTGGAAACCCATGCCATGTTCTTCTGTCTCAGCTCTTATGCCCTAAGATTTTGTAATTCCTTCTTTTGACAATACGATAAGCCGAGCGGGCTTCTCGGCTATGATTTCGTTTTGACCAATGGCAATTCCTTCTCGGCCTTGTGCACTCTTCACTTCTCTTATTTAGATTTGGCACTTTGATTCTCAATAATTGGTTGCTTCGTCTCATTGCCTTTAGTAGCCAATGTCAACACTTTAATTGGCTCTTCTTCATTTAGACCAAATCTAAAGTTGCACTCTTATGACCATCTCTTTTAACACGTTAAACTTGCCTGGCCACTTCTTTCTTCTTCCTTGAGTTCTGGACCGATTCCTTATGATTGAAACGGTCTTTAACATGTGATTGTTCAAATGTTGATCTTCTCGGAGGTGCATAATATTGGTGAGATGATCTAAAATAAGATGGAGAATGTGCCCTTGTATCATACCTATCCCATGATGGATATGGATCTATATGAGCATAGGGAGGCATCCACGACATTGGCATTGGCGGCCCAAACTAAGGATATGAATAGTGTTGCATTAAAATTCTCACTTTGCCAATGCCGATCCTCATATTTGCGCCTTGGGGGTGATCTTGTTTTCTTTGCATGATTTTCCTAATAAGCATTCTTCTCTTCACTCTTCTTTTGATATTTATCCAATAGTTCAGCGAAGGTGATTTTTGATCTCTTACACTTGCACTTATTTGGGCCTTTGTTTTCTTTTGGTTTACTTCTATCAACCATTGGATTTGCTTGTTGCCCCCCAGTTCTTGGCATCTCCATTGTAGCTTCGATGGAATTCTCGCCCTGAAGATTATGTTCATTATGCTCTTCAACAACTTCTTTACTTGAAAGCTTGATGCCATCACCTGCAGTTTTTACCTTCTCTTTAAATGGATCGGCTTGAAGCAGCGATGCAAAAACTTTTTGCCATCAGGACCAATCGGAATAGACTGGTCATCTCTTGATGTTTCAACAAACTTCAATCGTCCCTTTTCAATCGCCGATTTAACTATTTGACGAAACATGTTGCAATCCTCAAAATTATGCTTGAATGAATCATGCAACTTACAATACATTCGTCCTTGCATTGATGCCTTAACATGGTAATCAAGAATTGTAATGTAATTATTTTTCAGCAAGAAATCAAATATTTGATCACACATGCTTGAATTGAAGGTATACTTCTTTTTTTTTCCAGCTGATCTTGCTGTGTGAACGGCTTTGGAGATAAGCAAATGAATGGTTCAGATTTGAAATATCCCCATTCGGCTATGCATTGTGTTTTTCACTCTATCTCCAATGTCTTTGACTAAGATATTATATTAGCATCTGTTTTCTCAATAGAATTTAACCTTGGCTTTAAATTTCTAAAACGAAGATATTTAGAACATACATGTCCCAATTGAGACCAAGTGCAAGCCAAGTACGAAATAAGCAAAGCTACCCAACTAGATATGAACTTTAGATAAAGCAACGGGGAAAGCTTTGACTGTAACAATAAGTCATTATCGATCTTTATAAATGGCGCAATGGGTTGACCGATATGTTCATAACAATTTTATTGCTAACAAGTAAATTACCTTTCTTCATTGGTCTTTCAAAATTACTTATGAGAATATTTCTTATAGATACATCAATAATGAAGTTGCGACCAAATCTAAAAATAGGTAAATTACTCGCTAAGCATACCACTTCAAATACATTGGGAGAGCATGATGGTGGTGTGACTTGAACAATATCTAGCTTTGTCTTTGGATGACTCTCCAATGCCTTTTCATCATCTTTTTCTTTATTCCGTGCATCATTACCTTGAAGATCCTTATCAGCCGAACTTTGTTCGGCTACTTGCTCTT
>NC_057801.1:794395831-794396426 GCF_018294505.1 Triticum aestivum
AAAAAAAAGATTACTAATGGCGCACCTCTTGGGGGGTGCGCCATTGCTATACAAAAAAAAGATTACTAATGGCGCACCTCCTAGAGGTGCGCCATTGCACCCATCCCCCCACTAAAATCCTCACTCCCCTTTCTATCCCCAATCGATCACATCTCTCACACGCCCACTGCCCCGACCCGTACTGCGCCGCCGCCGCCCCGTGCCCCCGCCGCCTCCCCCGCTCCGACGAGGTGCTCCGACAAGCAGGGCCGGCGCTAGGGTTCCAGCGCCACCGCCGAATCAACGCCCCGCCTCCAAAAGTAGAGGAGGAGCCCCGCCGCCGCCACCGAGGGGAAGAGGCCACCGCCGCCACCAAGGGGAGGAGCCCCGCCGCCACCGAGAGGAGGAACCTCGGCGCCAGGTCTTCAACGCACCACCGCCGCGAGATCGTTGACGTCCTCCTCCGCCGGTTCGAGGTGATTCCTACCTCTTCTCCACTTCTCCATCTCCTCCCCTGCAAACCCTAGGGCCGACTCTTCTTGCTCCTAATCTACATTTGTTAGTGAGGGCGGCAGCCACATGCCCGTAGATTCCATTACGACCGAATAAGTAACCA
>NC_057801.1:794396445-794398174 GCF_018294505.1 Triticum aestivum
CACCCCCCACTCCACCACCACCGACGAGCACCCCCTGCACCCTCCCTCGCTCCACCGCCGTCGACGACCCCCCGCACCCTCCCCTGTCTCCTCGCTCGGTTCCCCCAAACGGAATCGACCGAGCGCACAACCCACTCCCTCCAAAAAAAAGATTACTAATGGCGCACCTCTTGGGGGTGCGCCATTGCTATACAAAAAAAGATTACTAATGATTTTGAACAGAAAATAAACTCTGAAAAGGTTGAAAGTTGGCATGGTATCATCATTTCACCCACATAGCATGTGCAAAAAAGTTGAGAGGGTTACGGAAAAAACTGGATGCACTTCATGTACAAAACAGACAATCTCTTTCGAAGTATCAGGATTTCATACGGAAACTCGTCTGTTACAAAGGGATTTCATTTTTCTAAACTTATTGAACTCCTGACTTTTTGTGTGTTCAAAATGCACCATTCAAAGCCACATCATCAATTTTCAACCCTTTCTAACTTCATTTGTTATTTTTCATGCATTGACTGATTATTTTGAGCTATAAGACCCTGAAATTGAAAAACTGTTCAAATGAACTCTGAAAAGGTTGAAAGTTGGCATGGTATCATCATTTCATCCAGATAGCATGTGCAAGAAAGTTGAGAGGGTTACGGCAAAAACTGGATGCATTTCTTGTACAAAATGGACAATCTCTTTTGAAGTATCAGGATTTCATACGGAAACTCGTCTGTTACAAAGGGATTTCATTATTTAAAACTTATTTGAACTCCTGACTTTTTGTCTGTTCAAAATGCACCATTCAAAGCCACATCATCAATTTCAACCCTTTCTGACTTCATTTGTTATTTTTCATGCATTTACTGATTATTTTGGGCTATAAGACCCTGAAATTGAAAAGCATTTCAAATGAACTCTGAAAAGGTTGGAAGTTGGCATGGTATCATCATTTCATCCACATAGCATGTGCAAGAAAGTTGAGAGGGTTACGGCAAAAACTGGATGCAGTTCATGTACAAAACGGACAATCTCTTTCGAAGTATCAGGATATCATACGGAAACTTGTCTGTTACAACAGGCATTTCAAATGAACTACGAAAAGGTTGAAAGTTGGCATGGTATCATCATAATAGTTGTGGAGAAAGTCTTCACCTTTTCATCACTTGTGTCCTTTTCTTATTGCGCTGTAACCATGGATAATCTTCATCATTTATCAGGATGCATGGGTCAGCCTTGACTTTGAAGGGAGGAATTTCATGAAACTTTTCATAATTTTCGGACATGTCTGTCTTGCCCTCCACTCCCACGATGTCCCTTTTTCCTGAAAGAACTATGTGGCGCTTTGGCTCATCGTATGATGTATTCTCATCCTTATTTTTTCTTTTTCTCGGTTTGGTAGACATGTCCTTCACATAGATAACCTGTGCCACATCATTGGCTAGGACGAATGGTTCGTCAGTGTACCCAAGATTGTTCAGATCCACTGTTGTCATTCCGTACCTTGGGTCTACCTGTACCCTGTCTCCTGACAGATTAACCCATTTGCATTTAAACAAAGGGACCTTAAAATCTACTCCGTAGTCAAGTTCCCACATGTCCACTATGTAACCATAATATGTGTCCTTTCCCCTCTCGGTTGCTGCATCAAAGCGGACACTGCTGTTTTGGTTGGTGCTCTTTTGATCTTTGACGATCGTGTAAAATGTATTCTCATTTATCTCGTATCCTTTGTAAGTCATTA